>NC_079490.1:102767973-102770473 GCF_020520425.1 Spinacia oleracea | reverse complement strand
TAAAAGTAATACATATTTAATCTATAATCCGATGTATATATGATAGTTAAAGACTACTTGTCTTTGTACATAAAATCTTTAAGCTAAGTCAAATAAAAATTTACAACAATTAATAATTTATAGTAGAGAAGATTTTTTTTTAAGAAAAAGAATAGCATGCTCCTTTCTACTGAACTAAACATTCCCAAAAATATTTTTTTAGTTTACGACGGATTTTCGTATACATAAATATCCAAACCCTTTCTATTATACCTTATATGATAAGAGATCGAAAAGAAGAGGAAATGGCCGGGCAAATAAAATTTTGTATTTCTATGGGAAATAAGAAAGGTGTGGAAAACAAGACAAGGATTCTTTACAATTACATTATTGTAACGAATTGAATTGAAAGGGATGTAGCGCAGCTTGGTAGCGCGTTTGTTTTGGGTACAAAATGTCACGGGTTCAAATCCTGTCATCCCTACCTAATTACTTTTACTCTGAGAAGTAAGGAGGAATTTATTGAAATTTTGATAAAATTTGGACATACGTAATCTCTCATTTTTTTTATGATACTCTATATCATAGATAGTGTATGCATGTAGGATGTAGATATAGTTTTGAGTTAAAAAAAACCTTTCTTTCCAGTTTTTTATCTTAAGAAAGCGCTCTTAGTTCAGTTCGGTAGAACGTGGGTCTCCAAAACCCGATGTCGTAGGTTCAAGTCCTACAGAGCGTGATTCCATTGTTGGTAGAGCAAATTGAATTATCGAATTAGACTCAAATAAATGAACAGTAATCTAATCGAAAGTTGACCTCCTGTTGATTCGAGAAAGGAGGAGGTCAATCAAAAAAATATTTGTGAATTAATCAAAGATCCAACTGATCACCACGTCTATATTGTAAATATGCAGTTACAAATAATCCAGCCAAAGTAATAGGAATTAGACCTAAGACGATTCCAAATAGAAAAACTTCAATCATTTCAATTCGTTTGAAAAAAAAAAGAAAGGTAATATCTATCCCTAAATATTAATATGAATTCCCGATGAATCTCAATAACCAAAAACTATCAATTGTGGTAGTAAAGAACTATAAAATAGACGGAATACTACAGAAAGATTTCTTGAGTTGTTCATTCAATTAATTTCAAATAAGTCGTATCTTGTTTAGACCTATAAATAAAGCGGAAGTTATAGTTAAAGCCGCTAGTAAAAAACCGAAATAACTAGTTAGAGTAGACATGAAGGAGCTAAATAAAATATGTTCTTTTTATACATATGTTTCTAAAGTACTTACCTAAGTTTCCATTTGGAAAGAGAATAAGAAAAAATCGCAATTCAAAGAATCAAAGAGTAAATTTTGATTCATTAACTATTACATTATAGATGTCACTAACAAAGATAAAGTAAGAGCCGTAGAAAAAAAAAGAAATGACTCATTATTTGTGACATCTACACATCTCGTGATTTTGAATCAACATATTTTTTGCAAAACCTTTGAGTAAACTAATTTAATATTAAAAAAAATTCTATATTTGATCTCTTTTTATTGGATCTAATATTTTTTTTAGAACGAAAAGTTATTTTATAACGTAACACTTTTTCCTTTAAACGAAACTTATTAGACTCAGTGGTCGGGTTCATCGATATAAATAATATTTCGAATGAAAAGAAAAAGACTATCATCATTAAAAAAAAATATTTATTTTGTCCAACTCGATTCTAAGACTAGTACCTGCTATGATCTTTGCCTTTATAGGTTCTACCTTGAATATTATTAAGTTATAAATATAAAACCGCATCCTTACAGTTAGGTCAATAAAAACCTTTGGATCGGATGGAACAATGGCTACATCACAAAAATACATTAATTGATTTCAATTAATCAATAATTTAATATTTTTTTTGGACGATTAACCAATTCCTTAAAATCTAAAGTAAGGAATTCTCTCAAACCTCTTCTATATCTATAACCGCAAAAAGAAATTTATGGATTTCTCGTCTAATTGAAATTTAATTGTACGAATATTATCATATTCTTCGTCTTCTGGAATTTTTCACGAATTATTATATAGAAACCAACTTGTCAGATTTCCGCTTTCTCCGATCTTCAGTTTCGAGTCTGAAAGCAACAAAATCATAGTGATAAACTTTATACTATTTGAAAAAATTTTCTATAGAAAAAAAAAAAGAAATTCTCTCGTACTTCATTTCAATATTAATTGAAATTGCCTTGCTGTGTCAGAAGAAGGATAGCTATACTGATTCGGTATACTCTAAAGACACCTTTGGTACTATATTGGCAATCCTACAAGTATTTTACGTTTTTACGTGGAGTAAAAAGTAAATAGAAATTTACTGATTTCATCTTTTACGGATTTGCCTTTGACTGTACAAGAATATGTGGAGCTCAGTATGTCTGGAAGCACAGGAGAACGTTCTTTTGCTGATATTATTACCAGTATTCGATACTGGGTTATTCATAGCATTACTATACCATCCCTATTCATTGCGGGTTG